>NC_067134.1:7362732-7387732 GCF_021347895.1 Acanthochromis polyacanthus | reverse complement strand
TTGATCAGCAGGAGCCAGCTGATGGTTGGACAGAGTGTCATTTTTCTACACAGCATCAGAGTGAAGTTGTTGGATTTTCTTCCCAATAAAAGTGGTTGAGATGATGATGTGATCAGCTCCTTCATCAACATGTGAATGTGTAGAAATAAAGGCCAGAGTGAGGCTGTGGTCAGAGAGGAGGAGCTTTCTTAGTCCTCAGCTGTTTCCAGGAAGCTGCTGCAGCTTCATCATGTCTCATATTAACGTCATCTAAAGGTGCAGCAGCTGATCTTTGCTCTTTGTGTCTCAGAGTGACGGCAGCCTGCAGACACAGAGGAGGATTTTCTCTCAGACCTGGTCCACACAGCAGAGAGCTGCAGAGGAAGAAGCTGAGTGAGTGGAACTTTGCTTCTCTTTGATTCAGACACAAAAGACAGAATAGAAATCAGCTGATCACAAGAGTCCGTGTGAAAGGACAGAAACAGACTGAAAACACTGATAAAGAGTCAAAGAGAGCAGAAAGAAATCCAAGAGAACAGCTTTGATTACTGTCAGGAGAAATGTGGGGAGAAGAATCCTCACAGAAGTTTGTGTTTGGTTGAAAAGTTGAAGAATGAAAAGTATGTGGAGTCCATGAGAGACACTTAGTGCAGTAATGATGTGTTTAGTATCAGTCAGTGTTTGGTCTGGACTCTGAACAGGCTCAGTATAAAACTATAAACCTGATATGAGGCTCTGATCCTGGACCAGATAGAAAATCATTAACCTGAAGGACATTCTGATACACAGAGTACATGTATCCTACTACACACAGAGTACATGTATCCTACTACACACAGAGTACATGTATCCTACTACACACAGAGTACATGTATCCTACTACACACACAGAGTACATGTGTCCTACTACACACAGAGTACATGTATCCTACTACACACACAGAGTACATGTATCCTACTACACACACAGAGTACGTGTGTCCTACTACACACACAGAGTACATGTGTCCTACTACACACACAGAGTACATGTGTCCTACTACACACACAGAGTACATGTGTCCTACTACACACACACAGAGGACATGTGTCCTACTACACACACAGAGTACGTGTGTCCTACTACACACACAGAGTACATGTGTCCTACTACACACACAGAGTACGTGTGTCCTACTACACACAGAGTACATGTGTCCTACTACACACACACAGAGTACATGTGTCCTACTACACACACAGAGTACATGTGTCCTACTACACACACACAGAGTACATGTATCCTACTACACACAGAGTACATGTGTCCTACTACACACACAGAGTACATGTGTCCTACTACACACACACAGAGTACATGTGTCCTACTACACACACAGAGTACGTGTGTCCTACTACACACACAGAGTACATGTGTCCTACTACACACACACAGAGTACATGTGTCCGACTACACACACACAGAGTACATGTGTCCTACTACACACACACAGAGTACATGTATCCTACTACACACAGAGTACATGTGTCCTACTACACACACAGAGTACATGTGTCCTACTACACACACACAGAGTACATGTGTCCTACTACACACACAGAGTACGTGTATCCTACTACACACACAGAGTACATGTGTCCTACTTCACACACAGAGTACGTGTGTCCTACTACACACACAGAGTACATGTGTCCTACTTCACACACAGAGTACGTGTGTCCTACTACACACACAGAGTACGTGTGTCCTACTACACACACACAGAGTACGTGTGTCCTACTACACACACACAGAGTACGTGTGTCCTACTACACACACACAGAGTACGTGTGTCCTACTACACACACACAGAGTACATGTGTCCTACTACACACAGAGTACATGTATCCTACTACACACAGAGTACATGTATCCTACTACACACACAGAGTACATGTGTCCTACTACACACAGAGTACATGTATCCTACTACACACACAGAGTACATGTATCCTACTACACACAGAGTACATGTATCCTACTACACACACAGAGTACGTGTGTCCTACTACACACACAGAGTACGTGTGTCCTACTACACACACAGAGTACATGTGTCCTACTACACACACAGAGTACATGTGTCCTACTACACACACAGAGTACATGTGTCCTACTACACACACAGAGTACGTGTGTCCTACTACACACACACAGAGTACGTGTGTCCTACTACACACACAGAGTACGTGTGTCCTACTACACACACAGAGTACGTGTGTCCTACTACACACACACAGAGTACATGTGTCCGACTACACACACACAGAGTACATGTGTCCTACTACACACACACAGAGTACATGTATCCTACTACACACAGAGTACATGTGTCCTACTACACACACAGAGTACATGTGTCCTACTACACACACACAGAGTACATGTGTCCTACTACACACAGAGTACGTGTATCCTACTACACACACAGAGTACATGTGTCCTACTACACACACACAGAGTACATGTGTCCTACTACACACACAGAGTACGTGTATCCTACTACACACACAGAGTACATGTGTCCTACTTCACACACAGAGTACGTGTGTCCTACTACACACACAGAGTACATGTGTCCTACTTCACACACAGAGTACGTGTGTCCTACTACACACACAGAGTACGTGTGTCCTACTACACACACACAGAGTACGTGTGTCCTACTACACACACACAGAGTACATGTGTCCTACTACACACACAGAGTACATGTGTCCTACTACACACACACAGAGTACATGTATCCTACTACACACAGAGTACATGTGTCCTACTACACACACAGAGTACATGTGTCCTACTACACACACACAGAGTACATGTGTCCTACTACACACACAGAGTACGTGTGTCCTACTACACACACAGAGTACATGTGTCCTACTACACACACACAGAGTACATGTGTCCGACTACACACACACAGAGTACATGTGTCCTACTACACACACACAGAGTACATGTATCCTACTACACACAGAGTACATGTGTCCTACTACACACACAGAGTACATGTGTCCTACTACACACACACAGAGTACATGTGTCCTACTACACACACAGAGTACGTGTATCCTACTACACACACAGAGTACATGTGTCCTACTTCACACACAGAGTACGTGTGTCCTACTACACACACAGAGTACATGTGTCCTACTTCACACACAGAGTACGTGTGTCCTACTACACACACAGAGTACGTGTGTCCTACTACACACACACAGAGTACGTGTGTCCTACTACACACACACAGAGTACGTGTGTCCTACTACACACACACAGAGTACGTGTGTCCTACTACACACACACAGAGTACATGTGTCCTACTACACACAGAGTACATGTATCCTACTACACACAGAGTACATGTATCCTACTACACACACAGAGTACATGTGTCCTACTACACACAGAGTACATGTATCCTACTACACACACAGAGTACATGTATCCTACTACACACAGAGTACATGTATCCTACTACACACACAGAGTACGTGTGTCCTACTACACACACAGAGTACGTGTGTCCTACTACACACACAGAGTACATGTGTCCTACTACACACACAGAGTACATGTGTCCTACTACACACACAGAGTACATGTGTCCTACTACACACACAGAGTACGTGTGTCCTACTACACACACACAGAGTACGTGTGTCCTACTACACACACAGAGTACGTGTGTCCTACTACACACACAGAGTACGTGTGTCCTACTACACACACACAGAGTACATGTGTCCGACTACACACACACAGAGTACATGTGTCCTACTACACACACACAGAGTACATGTATCCTACTACACACAGAGTACATGTGTCCTACTACACACACAGAGTACATGTGTCCTACTACACACACACAGAGTACATGTGTCCTACTACACACAGAGTACGTGTATCCTACTACACACACAGAGTACATGTGTCCTACTACACACACACAGAGTACATGTGTCCTACTACACACACAGAGTACGTGTATCCTACTACACACACAGAGTACATGTGTCCTACTTCACACACAGAGTACGTGTGTCCTACTACACACACAGAGTACATGTGTCCTACTTCACACACAGAGTACGTGTGTCCTACTACACACACAGAGTACGTGTGTCCTACTACACACACACAGAGTACGTGTGTCCTACTACACACACACAGAGTACGTGTGTCCTACTACACACACACAGAGTACGTGTGTCCTACTACACACACAGAGTACATGTGTCCTACTACACACACAGAGTACGTGTGTCCTACTACACACACAGAGTACATGTGTCCTACTACACACACAGAGTACATGTGTCCTACTACACACACACAGAGGACATGTGTCCTACTACACACACACAGAGTACATGTGTCCTACTACACACACACAGAGTACATGTGTCCTACTACACACACAGAGTACGTGTGTCCTACTACACACACAGAGTACATGTGTCCTACTACACACACAGAGTACATGTGTCCTACTACACACACACAGAGTACATGTGTCCTACTACACACACACAGAGTACATGTGTCCTACTACACACACAGAGTACGTGTGTCCTACTACACACACACAGAGTACATGTGTCCTACTACACACACACAGAGTACATGTGTCCTACTACACACACAGAGTACGTGTGTCCTACTACACACACAGAGTACGTGTGTCCTACTACACACACAGAGTACATGTGTCCTACTACACACACACAGAGTACATGTGTCCTACTACACACACAGAGTACATGTGTCCTACTACACACACAGAGTACGTGTGTCCTACTACACACACACAGAGTACGTGTGTCCTACTACACACACACAGAGTACGTGTGTCCTACTACACACACACAGAGTACGTGTGTCCTACTACACACACAGAGTACGTGTGTCCTACTACACACACAGAGGACATGTGTCCTACTACACACACACAGAGGACATGTGTCCTACTACACACACAGAGTACATGTGTCCTACTACACACACACAGAGGACATGTGTCCTACTACACACAGAGTACGTGTATCCTACTACACACACAGAGTACATGTGTCCTACTACACACACAGAGTACGTGTATCCTACTACACACACAGAGTACATGTGTCCTACTACACACACAGAGTACGTGTATCCTACTACACACAGAGTACATGTGTCCTACTACACACACAGAGTACGTGTGTCCTACTACACACACAGAGTACATGTATCCTACTACACACACAGAGTACGTGTGTCCTACTACACACACAGAGTACATGTATCCTACTTCACACACAGAGGACATGTATATCAGTACTCTAACTCTCCTTGTCATTCAGTGCTTTTTATTTATTTCTCTTATTTTCTACATTGTAGATTAATCCTGAATATGAACACTTTTCTGTTTCCATCATGGTTCCATTTGTGTTCTTTTGTAGTTTGGATGTGTTCAGTGTTCATCTACAAGGTCCAAACCGTTGACTGCTAGTGGATCTACAGAGTACATGAATAATGAGAGTATTTTCATGACATTTTAACACATGTATACAGTTTGTGTGGATATTTATACTGCAGTATAATAGTACAGTATTCTGAATACGTGTACTCTGCATGTAGTAGTACTATTCCATCATTAAACTGCACTATTACCCGTGTGTAACGGTACTGTCCACATTAATGTCCTTTATTTCCTCTAGTTTATTTTCTCTGTGGTGTCCCGACCACTTCATGGTGTTTTTGGTCCGTTTCAGGCCATCACTGCCCCCCACCACACCAGCTTTCACACAATCAGCTGATCAATGGTCACATCTATGCCAAGGAATGTGTTGGACTGGGAGTAAAATGGTCCCACCAGATCCTGACTGGCTTTCTGACCCCCCAGTACAGGTAAAGTGCACATTTCAGAGAGTCCTTTTATTGAGGCCAGCCTGAGGAACACCTGAGCAATAATCCTGCTGTCTGATCAGCATCTGGATCTGAATGAAATGTATGTGGAGTCCATGAGAGACATTTAGTGCAGTAATGATGTGTTTAGTATCAGTCAGTGTTTGGTCTGGACTCTGAACAGGCTCAGTATAAAACTATAAACCTGATATGAGGCTCTGATCCTGGACCAGATAGAAAATCATTAACCTGAAGGACATTCTGATGGCAGATATTGTTGAGAAAACCAAATGAGTGGGCAGTAAAGCTGAAGTTCCTCCATAAACTCAGATCCTGCTTAGTCCAGACCTCAGAACTGATTCATGGTTCAGCCTCCGTTTTACTCAGAACAACTTTAGTTTCTGCTCCCATTTTTCTCAGACTTCTTCTCTGAACACTAAAGGTCTGTTTCTCTCCAATATTGTCCACAGATGTGTCTAAATGTGTGTCAGTGAGAACTTCTCCTATGTCCAGATAATCCATCCTCCTCACAGCTGAGGCAGATCCAGATGCTGATCAGACAGCAGGATTATTGCTCAGGTGTGCCTCAGGCTGGCCTCCATAAAATAATAACATTTCCTGTGTGATGGTTTGGTCCAGAGGTTCTCTAAAGGGTTAAAGAGGGCAGGACTAAGTAGCAGCCCTGTCTACATCCTCTTTGCAGGGCTCTAGAGTTGGACAGATTCCTCTTTATTTAGATCCTGGTGGTGGGAGATGAGTGTGTTGTTTTAATGCTTTGTATAAATTTACTAGTGAAATGGAAATGGTTGTACTTATATCGCGCTTTTATCCGAAGCGCTTTACATGATACGTCACAATTAGGGGTTCGGTGTCTTGCTCACAATGGGCCGAGGATTGAACCACAACCCTCTAGTTGTGAGACGGCCGCTCTACCCACTGAGCCATGCCGCCCCACTAGTGAACCCAAATCCAGCCGTTACTTGGTAGAGAAATTCCAGCCAACAGAGTGGAATGTCTTCTGAGCCGCTGAGAGGATTTCACTCTTTCTGCCTTTGTTTCTAGCGTCAGTGATGTGGAGGCTTTACCAGTATTGTGCTGCGTCTGCCTGTTTGCTACAAACCCAGTTTGATCCTCGTCTGTCAGAAACAGGAGGATTTTTTCAACCTCTCAGACAGAATTGATGCATACAGTTTATAATGGATGTTGAAAACACTCATTGGCCGATATGATTTAGACTCTGATCCTGGGCTCCGGTCGGGCTCTGGTCCTGGACTTGTTCTGTGAAGGATCAGAGTTCATGTTTCTTTGGAGCTTCTGTTGGTCAAAGTGTAATAATGTGGGATCATCTTTGTGTTGTGGTCCAGTGACTGCAGAGTGACTTCCATGAGTCATATTTAACAGACAGCAGTGAGCGCCCCCTGCTGGTTCCCCTCAGTGTTGCTGTCAGTGATCCTGTAGGATTAACTGCAGTCCTGCTGCTTCACCTGCAGTGCAGCTGGGTGGTCAGAGAATCCAGGCAAAGGCACAGATAGTGGCAGACACTCTACCCACTGAGCCATGCCGCCCCTATAAACATAATCTGTACTAAAAGAAGTCACTCTCCAAAAACCAAACGGGGATAACTGAAACAGGCAACAAAACAGAGTACTTAAAGTCTGGGAAGTTAAGCTACAGGAGCAAGGTAGGCAGATAGGGACCAAAAACAGGAACAGGCAGGAATCCGAGGGGAAGAAGAGCAGAGTCCATGGAGCTGAAGCAGTCAGGGGGTAAGCAGAACTTGGTGGGGAGAACATAATCCAAGGAGGGAAACAGAGTCTGTGAGGGAAGAGAGTCTGTGAAGGCATGTGAGTTAGTGATCCAGCAGGGAATGAATGAAAGCACAGAGCTTAAACAGCTGAGTGAGGTAGAGAACAGGTGAACGGAGTGAACTAATGACTGCAGCTGATGTGCATTACTGCAATCAGCAAAGTGCAGGCAGGTGAATGAGACAAGGGAGGCAGATACAGAGACCAGAGATGACAGGATGAGTGAGAGAAATGCAAGAGAGACAACAACAAAGAGGAAGAAGGAGAAACCTAGAGCAGGGATCATAACTTACCACCTGCTGACTTCAACAACAGATTGCATTCTGAACAGCTAATGCTGTTCCCCAGCAGGTTGTAATTAAAGTTACTGCCCACATATGTCACACCACCATTCTACTATTCATGAACACCTGGAAGAGTCCTGGAACTTTTGGATTCCATCACATATTAGAGAACAGATGTAGTTTAAGAATAATGACCTGAGCTAGAATGAGGGAATTTTCCAACAACTGCTGTAAGCTGCCCTTAAAAACATGTAAAATGAAAGAATCAGTCATTAAACTGGCAGCCAGAATGATAAACATCAGATGAGTGAAAATAAATGAGATTCTGTTCATTGACTGGTTCTACCATGAGGTCTGCTGTCTTTACCAAGTTGTTCCTGTGTTTTTGAACTTTCACTGAACATTTAAGCAGAAAAGTGTTTTATGACAGTTAAATTCTTTTCCATAAATCCCTCTCTCTATGTTTTATCATTCTAGATGATGTCATAACATGCTTCAAATCTGTGGTTCACATCATTGGATCCAAGTTCTAAAAACTCTCTTCTGGGTGGTTTCAAAGACGAGGAAACGGTTGCAGCCATGACACAGGTAGGTCAGCTACATTTGACTTTAAATGAAATCTGCTGCAAAGCTTTTTATCGCTTCAATCAAATGGAAATCATCACTTAGATATACAAGCTGTTCAACAGTGTTTTAGAAAGTAAACAGAATGACAAAGACAAGATTCTGTAGCTAATATGTAAAGTTTCACTGTTAAACTGTTAAACCTGTAAAAAAAACAACTGATGCAACATTTTAGTCACTGAGCTCATAAAGAAGTCAAAATGAAGAAAACGAGAATCCTCTGGGGCCAAACTATGGATTGTAATTTAAAGTAAAATAAAAGAATATGATGTACAGTTAGTTTCTGCTTTAAAGAAATGAAAAGGTCCATCTGCTGTTTTTGATGTAAATTTTACTCAACTTCCTTGAGTGTTTTTTCCTCAAAATGAATAAAACTGTGTTGTCTAGTTACCTTCATGCTTTTGGCCTTTTTCTGTCATTTCACACAATGTTGTTTTGAGAAATGGCACTTTAACCCTAAACCTGACAGTTTACCTTCTTTAAAGCCTTAAAATGACAGAAAAACCTTAAGAAATGTAAAAAAATCAGCAAAATGTACAATCCCAGGATTTCACATGAGCCCACCTGTGCTTAAGTAGAGGTGGAATTTAGCTTCAAATTTATTACATTTAAATGGACGTTCTATTAGAATGCTGATGGTTCCAAAAAAAATCCAACTCAGATTTACAGCAAACATACATTCTGATATTACAACACACCTTTAGGAATACTGATCAGGATGAAAAAATAATGAGAATAAAGTCATTTAAATGTGAGATCAGTCATAAACTCTGATTCTACAATAATTAACGTCTTCAGGATCTGTAAAGTCAAAGTGTTTTATCTGATCCAGATGTTGGAGATCTTTGATGATCTACAATCTGATTGGTGGATGACTGATGTTGCTCATATGTACAATGATTTTTCCAATCAGTGTGTTCCTCATTTTATTTATCATGTGATTTATTTCAGTTTTCTGAACTTCATGATGCTTCGTCTAAACCATGGACTCAGCTCAGTTCCTTCACAGCTTTGGTTTTCCTTCTTCTGACACAAAACTGTTCAGGTAACGACACACACAATCAAAATGTACATAAAACACAAAGATGGTTTATGTATTAAAGAAGAACATTTTAAAATATGTTCCCTCGAGAAAAAGGACAACTCGTATTCATTTCTTTCCTCACATGCCTCCTTTAAAAGCTGTAAAATCCCATCCTGTTTCTCTCCAGCTCTTCCCCAGGTGGTCGGTCCGTCTCAGCCGGTCCTGGCAACGGTTGGTTCTGACGTTCTTTTGTCGTGTCGGCTGGAACCTGCCGTCGATGCTTCAGACATGTCCATAGAGTGGTCCAGAGAAGACCTAGACCCTTCATATGTCTATGTGTGGTGGAGTGGAGAGGAACTAGAAAGTTCTAAACATCCTGATTATAAAGGAAGAACGTCACTGTTATTTGGTCAACTGGAGTTTGGAAACGTTTCACTGAAACTCTCCAACGTGAAACTGTCTGATGAGGGAAAATACAGATGCATCATTCGTACACTGGGTCGAGGATGTACTGTTGAACTGGTCGTTGGTGAGTTAATACTGAAACTTTAAGACTCGGATAATTGAGGTTTCTCAGGTTTTCTAAACATGTTTCTATGTCTGATCAGAACAAAGACTGTAGGAATGAGTCACTGCTCCAGTTTTAGGGTTTGTTTATGAGTGCAGCTCAGACAGAGTGACACGTTTTACAGTTAACTGCTTGATCCACATTCCAGCAGCTGTTTCTCAGGTCCTTGTTTCTTTCTAATCCACGCCATCATCTCTGTGGAGGTGGTGTCCATTGTTCTGATCAGGTCAAATAAAGCAGAACCTGAACCAGTGAAACTCCTCCTCTGTAGGAAAACAGGACAAAGGCCTCACAGCAGCAGCATTTTACAATCCAGGACTACTTTATAGCACCAGAAGGTTCAGTTTATACACAATCTAACAGGTTTTTGGTCTCACAGAGCAAATATAATGAGAACCGATGGCATTGACTGGTTCAGTAGACATTATAGATCTCACACATACATGTGCTGTTTGTCAACCATAGAACAGGTTTTCATGAGTTTCAGAATAACTTGTGGCTTAATTCAGTTCTCCTTTAGTGCAGCGTTTCTCCATTTAATCTATAGATTCATCCAACCCCCTGAAGTTTAAATGGACAATATTTGCCCCTCATCCTTCAACCCTCAGAGGAAGCACATTGCCATATTTTATGGTTTCAAACACTAAAGTCTCTCATTTACAGAATAATTCAGACTCTTTGTTGCGGCTCCAGATTGCAGTCAGTTTTAAATCCTCCTTCAGATGAATCTAGAACTTCACTGGAGTCCACTGAGGCAAACTGAACTGACTGGATGTAGTTTAAGTTGAAGGAAGTTTCTGTTGTTGATCAAACCATGGTGAGGTAAAGATCAGAGAGGAGGATAAAACATTTCAATCAGCTGTCCAACCAAACTGATAAAAGGAGAAAGTTCTGTTCAATAAGCCAACATTTAACAGAGTTTATCCAAGAAGGCTTGAAGCTTCAACTACAACCCAAAGGGCTTCTACAAAGTGATGAACAAAGAGTCCACATGTTTATCAGAGACATTCCAGTTTTTGATTCTTATTAAATTAAAGAAAATGTAAAAACATGTTGAATTCAAGAGTTATTGAGAGTATATTAATAGAGAAAATGTTTGTTTTTTCTTTTTAACATGAAATCTACATTCTGATTCAACTGAAATGTGTCATCAATGATGTTTTCTCATTTCTAATCAGCAGGTCACCCACACGTTTCTTTATTTTAAATCCTCAACCTGATCAAACATAACTGAGGATGTGGATTAGTTCTGGTTTCAGGTGGACTCTGTAGCTCCTCTAAAACCTCCATGTCACAGTCTTGATTGTAGGTTTCTTTCAGAACATCATTAAAATGCAGTTTTACTTTAGAGGAACGGGATTTTTCAGAGACAGAGTTGTAACAAAATGTGCAAACACTGAAGGAGTCTGATCACTTCCTGTTTTAAGGAGCTTGTTAGAAGCTGGTAAAGTTGTGAGATAGTTCTGTCCTTTTCTACTGTCTGATGTTTCCCTTCTTATCTTCAGGGACTGATTCAGTTACAGTCATCAGTCTAGCAGGACTTGGTAGAACCAGCAGCTCAGTGGACTTAAAGTGTGAGTCTGCAGGCTGGTATCCAGAACCTGAGGTGTTGTGGCTGGACGCTGATGGAAACCTCCTCTCTGCTGGACCTACAGAGTCAGACAGAGGTCCTGATGACCTCTATACTGTCATCAGCAGAGTGACTGTGGAGAAGAAACACGGCAACAAGTTCACCTGCAGAGTCCAGCAGAAGAACATCAAGCAGAGCAGAGAGGCTCTGATACACGTTACAGGTAGTTTGTGTTCACACTGACTAAATCCACTGTTCAGGTTATAATAAATGTCTCATTATTCCATGTTTTATTGTTTCAGATGAGTTCTTTAAGGTCCAGTCCAGTAACACCTCCACTATAGTCGGTTTGACTGTTGGTCTGACTGCTGCCTTCGTCCTGTTCATTCTAGCAGTTTTTCTTTTTGTTCGCACAAGAAGACAAAAGAGTAAGTCACATTAATGTAAAACTATTGACCTTTGTAAAGTATTGAAGCTTTAATGGAAACCATAATATAAGAGATTTTAATTCATTTCACACAACTGTCTGGACTGTCGTTCTTTCTGTATTTAAATACTGATGGTTTTATTTCTATTTATATTTAGGGAAAAAGAAGACTTTGGTCAATCAAAAAGAAGAACAGATTGGACTAGTAAGTACAGAAAGAGAAGTTTGACTGCTGGTAGATGAAGAAAGACTCCAAGATCAGGAGATGACAGAAAGTAAAGTCAAGTTTGATGTAAACAAACAATAATGGAACAAAGGAAGAAGGTTTGTGTCTGTAAAGCAGATCAGACGTCAGAATTCAAGCTGGAAGACGAGTAAAGAATCTGTGGAGAAGAAAAAGCAGATGTAGTTTATCAGTGAACAGAGGAAGTGGTTCAGTACAGAAACAGAGAAAACAACAGCTTTAGCAAACTTCAGTGGAGAGAAAAGGAAGTTTCTATTAAACACAAACTCACAGGTTTCTGTTTAATAACGACATGTTTGTTGTAACCAAAGAGTGTGAACCTGAACAGACGATCAGTAACTAAAGAGCAGGAGTCAAATGACTCCTTATTTTTACTCAAATGAAGCAAAATTGTGCAATGTTGATGCACTAAAGAAGCCTGTCCTTCAATGACAGTTATATTCTGCATGTTTAAATGTTCTTGGGGGGAGAAACAGATTCATTCATGGACCATTCATACAGTTGATGTTCATATCGGATTTTCAGTTTGTAACCAAGAATGAATTTAGAGTCAATATACCCCAAATAGTGAGTTGCAGAATACTGAAAATTTAGAAATTGTTGCTGTTTTCTTGTCCAGGTTGCTTTTGAAAAAGATTTTAAGCCCAATGAGTCTTACCTGGTTAAATAAACATTGATTGATTGATTGATTGATTGATTGACTGAGCACTCTTCACTCAACAGGTGGCTCAAGTGAGAAAGCAAAAACGTTGTGAAGCATGTGCTGATGATATTCAGCATTTTGATGAGATACACTCAGCACAGTCAGTCTGTTCCTGTGCCCTAAATGCTCTTCATGTAGTACATATTCTTGGAAAGAGAAAAAGAAAGGTTTCTGCTGCTCTCATGATAGTTTACAGTCTGTGAAAACTTATACCACTTTCCACGAACCACTTTGTGTCAGGATAACTGAGACTGGCTTGATCCCTAATAATGATGGGTTGCAATGAATAATGAGCCGGTTTATACTGGACATATTTGGTGACTTTTACGAGATTATTATGAGTACAGAGTTGATATGTTGATATCAACAAAGTCGTTGATATCAAAGTTGATATGTTCCTTGTGAATTTAAATACAATATTTTCTGTCTATAGAAAAAAGAATCAAATCCACCACCAACTGCATCCAGTTACTGCCCATTCACTTTTTTTGGCCCCATGGGGCTCATGGAAATGGTCAGTTTGGACGTGTTTTGTCAATTAAATATTTACATTTCAATCGCTGCAGTCACCCTCCCTAAAACAAATTGGAGCCAAGAAGCACAAAAAAGCATCAAGGAGCAACGTTGATTTGATGTCAAGTATTTTGATTTACGATGTAATTGCGCAGTAAAATGATATGGGATTGATCCCTTTGTAGGGCCTCTTTACCACAATAACGATCTCAAAGCCTCTTCAAGCTATTTATGGTAGTAGTCACAATCTTCACTATTTCTAAACATCAAATTGACCTCAAGGTGCCCGCTGGGAAAAAGAAGTTAATGGTTGTATGTAAAGAAACAGCAGCTTCTGGATGAAAACACAAGATGGAGACTGAACTGTAGATTCTGAAGGAAAAGATGGAAAATAACAAGGTCTGACATCTCTGGAATATCAATGAAGGTTCAGTAATTCTGATTTTACCTGCAGCTGTTGGGAAGTCATTCAGAAACCAACAATCAGCTCCATCAGGAGAAACAGAAAAATGAGACCCTGAGGAATCAGCTGGTAGAGGTAAATCTCATCATCATCATCTTCATAAAGTAACTTAATAAAACCTCAACCTTTTCTGGAATATCGATGAAGGTTCAGTAATTCTGACTTTACCTGCAGAAACAGAAAAGTCTCCTGCATTCGATGGGCGCTGATGTTAATTTTAGTTCTTAATAAATGTAAAGTTTGATCTGCTGTAGATTCTAACAGTTACAGTTTACAGCAGAAGTGAGAACAAACCGTGTAAAACCACTTCAATGTCAGATCATTCACAGCTGGATGCACAGTAACTGCAGCACCTCTAAGATGAACACTCGGTGTTTTCTGCTCTGTGAAATTAAAAACTATCAGTCTCACACCTTAAAATCACAGCATGTGTTTCTCTACCTGCAGCTGAAGATAAATCATTCAGAAACCAAGAATCAGCTCAAGGTGGAGAAACAGAAACTTGAGAACCTGGAGTCTGAGCTGGAAGAGGTAAAGCTCACCATCATCACCTTTATAAATAAAAACTGACGTTCACTGATCTCTGTCTCACCATGATGTAATGTTGATAAAATTAATGAAGCGATGTTCACTTTGAACACAAACAATGATTTTATAAATATCCACTTTAAATGTGAGCATAAATCAGTGAAGGTCAGTAAAAGGAAGTAAAGTTTGGAAACACTGTGGTGTCACTTCCACTGCACAAACATCCATCATTCTGAAAGCAACAATTATCTTCATAAACCACTGAACTACATTCTCATTTTTCACACAAATCTGTTTTCTGAAAAGAATTCTCAGAATGTGACGTTGTAGGAAAAGTTTAGTTTGAAAGAGACACAAAGTTTCCTAAAGAAGACATAAAACAGGATTCATGTTCCACGTGGAACCTTTATTCTGACACTTTGGTTTCACTTTCATTCACTGGTTGGTTACATTTCTGCAGTTAGAAAAACACCATGATTTGGGTAAAATATGAACCTTTGAAAACATGTTTGAAGACTTTCTGTCATTTTCTCTGTTATCAGGTTGACAAGAAATAAAAGATGTTGATTAGAAACATATCAAACATGTATTTTAGTTAAATGTGAACATCATGTTGACAGACAGAGTTACTGAATTAAAATAAGGTGATAAAGTGAATGTTCCAAGCAGCTGGTTCAGAGCAGAACTTCCTCACCATCTAAAGCTACAGAAACAGAGATTTAACAGAACTCAGCTGTGTTCCATGAAGATGGTTTTAATGAGTCTACAACCAATCAGAAGTCACACATTAATGTACAGATGTGTTCAATAAATAAACTATTTGTTGAATGAGAAGCTGAACTGATGAAGACTGAGAGAAAACTGAAGACAGTGATCCAGAACAAGATCCAGGAGGTTCATGTTTTCTCTCTGATCATTGATCTGCTCTCATCTCTCTTCTCTTTTCATATCATACTGGTCTGTTGTTGAGACCAAAACAACCTCAAATATCCAGAAGAACAAGACAACAAACAGCTGTTTTTAGTTCCACAGTGATCTCTGATTCTGATTTTATTTTTCATGTTTGGTTAAAAAAAATGAAACTATTTTCCAGACAAAGTGGAACAAGTTTAAATCGGTTCCTTCTAAGGAGGACATTCTTCTTTAAAACCAGAATCAGTGTTGTTCCTGAACTGTCTTTCACCAGATAAAGGTTTTTAATCTTTGATGTGTATTTAAAGTTGTTTTTAAGAACTGTCCTCAGCATCAGTTACATCATTTCTCATTTTTTTCCACACTGTCTTTGTCTTTCATTGTTTTTTTTACTGATATTTTGCTGCTGCAGGCTAAATTAAAACCCTAGAATAAAGAGAGGGAATAAAAACCTGAGAGAAAACCAGAATCAGGGAAGGTTGCTATCGGCCTTGACCAGTCAGAGTAGGGATGATGGGGAAATTCACACCCCAGTGGCCACAGACTGTAATATCAGGTGATTTCCTTCCATTGGGAGCAGCTTCAGCTTCAGTGTCTAACCCAAGGACCCTGATGGAGGGACCAGGGATTGAACCACAGCTGCCCTGTGGCTGTAAGGTTATTAACAAGGTCCAGCAGGATGTAACACATTACACCTACTTTATATTTTCTACAGTAGCTTCCTGTCAGCTTTATTTATGTGGGAACAACTACAAACATCTAGAGTTGACCAAAGTGCTGCAGCTGGTAATTATCCAGCTGTAACAGAACTAAGTGGAACAAGCAATCTGTTTATAAAAGAGAATAAAACTGTACAATACAGTTAAAAAAAAGACAGATTTGGAGATCTAGGATTAAAGTTTATGTCTGTAAAAGGAGCAGATGCTGTTCCTCTGAGGTTGAAGTCTCCTTGTTGGTCTTTGCTCTGTCCATCATGTTCATGATGATGCAGTGGAAAGAAAATCAACAGGAGAGGTTCAAAAATAAGATCTTTAATTACACAAAAGGTCTGAGCCTTGACTCTGCAGACAGAAGACATGATCATTTTAACACGCACACACTACCAGTCTACAGTTTGGACACTACTTCTCATTTTAGAATGTTAACAGAGTGTCAGTCATCTTCCAGTGTCCTTCCCTTCTGGCCATGTCCATCCACTCTGATCATCGTCTACCACATCTAACTATGATTACTGGGACCATTGATCGCTCTGATCATTCAGTAGATGACAACTTTTAAAATTCTACTTTCTCATGTTCAGTTGCCAAGACGATGTGTCCTCATTTAAAATCAGCAGGACAGGAAGAACACTAGAAAGACCCTTCTAGCAAATTATCCAACAACCTCCACCACACCAACAACACAACTGTTCATTAACTGCTGATGTTTTCTTTGACTTTATCAGGGAGCCTCGATGACTTCAGAAGTCCTCAGAAACATCCTGGATGATCTGGATGATGATGAGCTGCATGAATTACAGTCGTTCCTGCAGCAGCCCAACAATGTTCAAGGCCTCCCAGCCATCAAAGAGAGCCGAGTAAAGAAAAAAAACAAATGTGACACTGTGGATGTGATGGTGGAGATTTATGGACTTCAGAGAGCTGTGGAGGTGACCAGGGTGGTTTTAGAGAAGATCTCCAGGAATGATCTGCTGGAGAGGATTCCTGCCAGCAGCTCAGGACCAGAAGGTCAGTCACAAGACAAGAACAACATGATATCATTACAGTCAGAAAGACGCATGATGGTTCTGTTACAGTCTGATAGAGTTCAGGTTCTGCTACAGTCTGATAGAGTTCAGGTTCTGTTACAGTCTGATAGAGTTCAGGTTCTGCTACAGTCTGATAGAGTTCAGGTTCTGTTACAGTCTGACAGAGTTCAGGTTCTGTTACAGTCTGATAGAGTTCAGGTTCTGTTACAGTCTGATAGAGTTCAGGTTCTGCTACAGTCTGATAGAGTTCAGGTTCTGTTACAGTCTGACAGAGTTCAGGTTCTGTTACAGTCTGATAGAGTTCAGGTTCTGCTACAGTCTGATAGAGTTCAGGTTCTGTTACAGTCTGATAGACTTCAGGTTCTGCTACAGTCTGATAGAGTTCAGGTTCTGTTACAGTCTGATAGAGTTCAGGTTCTGCTACAGTCTGATAGAGTTCAGGTTCTGTTACAGTCTGATAGAGTTCAGGTTCTGCTACAGTCTGATAGAGTTCAGGTTCTGCTACAGTCTGATAGAGTTCAGGTTCTGTTACAGTCTGATAGAGTTCAGGTTCTGTTACAGTCTGATAGAGTTCAGGTTCTGCTACAGTCTGATAGAGTTCAGGTTCTGTTACAGTCTGACAGAGTTCAGGTTCTGCTACAGTCTGATAGAGTTCAGGTTCTGCTACAGTCTGACAGAGTTCAGGTTCTGTCAGTTTTTGCTGAGTCCACATTAAGGTCAGTTCTTCTTTAAAATCTACTGATCAACCCTACTGACTGAATGCTGCCCCCTGCTGTTTAAACCTTGGTATAAGCTCTTTCAATTCTCCTACTGTCAAGCATATTTGCTCTACTCAGACTGTTACTCATTATATTCTGCACTCTATCTGCAATGCCACTTTATCTCATGGTCATGTTTATGTTTCACTCACTTCTGCTTATCTTAGTTCTTAGTTGTTGCTTGGTTCTAGTTTTTCTTCCGTTGTCCCTAGATTCCTTGAGTTTTGCTTTCTAGTTCTTAATTTACTTAATTTTTGCCTTTTTAAAATGTATTTTGTACATTATATTTCTAAAGTCATCTACACTACCCGTGTAAAGTTTGGACAGTCCTTCTTATTCAATTCCTTTTATTTGTTTGTATTCTCCAGTATTGCTGTATTGATTAATACTGAAGATTAACACTTTTTTGTTTTCAACATAATTCCAAATATATTCTTTTATAGTTTTGATATCTTCAGTATTAATCTGCAGTGTATAAATAAAAAGCACTGAATGAGAAGTTGTGTCCAAACTTTTTGACTGGTAGTGTGTGTAGCGACTTCAACGAATAAAAGTCGCTGAGAGACTGATACTGGGCCTATTTGTCCAACGAGCTAAACAAAAGAACCCACTGAGATTTCCATATAATTAATTTGACCTTTTATTGAAGAAAAAGACAATCAACTCATGATAACATGCACAAAGTTTGAATCAAAGAAAAATAACGAAAATAGCAAATGTAGCGAATGTAGCAATCAACAAAAAATACGGCGACCCATTTCACTCCCCCTCTAACAAACAAAAACATCAAGACAGGTATATATTTGCTTACATAGATTTGCTTAATTTTCCCCGCCCATATCCAGGTGACCCGCTATTAACCTATTTATCATAATCATAAAATAATACTATAGTGAAACAAACACACAATTAATATACCCTTAATCTTATCATGAAACAATTCATGCATGGCTCCTAAAGAGAGTGTGTGTGTGTGTGTGTGTGTGTGTGTGTGTGTGTGTGTGTGTGTGTGTGTGTGTGTGTGTGTGTGTGTGTGTGTGTGTGTGTGTGTGTGTGTGTGTGTGTTCTTGTACTTGCAACATGGTGAGTACCATTTTCTGCATTTAACTATCAAAGTGAGGACATTTTTACAAAGTGAGGACATTTTGGCCGGTCCTCACTTTGAAACAGCCATGTTTGAGGGTGAAGACTTGTTTTTAGAGAACAGGTATGAATTGAGGTTTTGTTAGGGTTAGGGTAAGGATTAAGTTTAGGCAATCAGTTGTGATGGTTAAGGTTAGGGTAAGGCTCTAGGAAATGCATTACGCCTATGGATGTCCTCACTAAGATAGAAGTACAAACATGTGTGTGTGTGTGTGTGTGTGTGTGTGTGTACGGGAAAATTAGGGGTGAGTCCAAACTTTGGCCTGGTAGTGTGTATATGTATATGCATATATTTTTGTCAGGGTAGAGACTGCGATTTGGTAGAATAAGAGTTTCTACCAATAGAGATTGCGATCGCAATCTCTATTGGTAGAAACTCCAATCCTACCAGTAGAGATTTGTCAGGGCTAAGGTTAGACTTTTAAGGTTAGGGTCAGGGCAGGGGTCAGATTTAAAGTTCCATCTCTACTGGTAGGATTGGAGTTTCTACTGGTAGAGATTACAATCGCAAACTCTACTGGTAGAAACTCCAATTCTACCAGAAATATATATACTGCTATATATATTTCTACTACTGTTGCACGAAGAGAGAGTAAAATAATTTCAATTCTTGGTATGTCATGTGCATATTGAAGAATTGACTATAAAGCTGACTTTGAGAAATACTAAAATTAGTTCTGTGGAAGCAAAGCCTGTCCTCACCTGTTCTCACCAAATTATGAGTCGATCAGACAGTTTCTGAAGATTCTTCATTCATCCTGTTTAGCTGGGAGTGGTCCTGCAGTTTACAACCAGAGGGAAGCTGACCAATCAGCTCTCAGTAAGGACAGAGACATGTTGATGAAGCAGCTGCTTTCCAAACCACAAACCTTTAAGTTTAAATACATCCTACACAAAGTATTCACTGTGTCCTGCAGTGTTCATACAATTAGAACATCCTACTTGATAATATGGAGCCTTAAACTGTGACTGTCCCAGTCTGTAGTAATGCGGTGTCATCTGACTGTGAGTCTCAGCAGCTCAAACTTATTTATATTTCCACGACACACTGTTAAGAGCTGTGACTGTTCATAGAATGTGGATCAGAACAGCCAGAAAAACGTGCTAGTTTTCATTCTACAAAATTAGTTTGAATGCTGTAGGACATCTGGGTAGTTCTGACATCCTACATTTAACATAAATGTGTAACCTTTTTTCAGATGATCAGACACATAATTTTGTCAAAAACATACCTGACATGTTTCGACGGAGCCTTCCGTCTTTGTCAGAGGTGTCACTAGGTGGTGTGTGACGCAGTTAAAAACCAGCTGATGTTCACCATGTACATTGTCGGTCAGTATAGCCTTCTTTAACCCTTTCCTCAGGTTAAATCAGGACCAGCTCTCCGTTTAAAGGGTTAGATTCTATCTGCCTATTAGTATTCCACCTAACAGGTTTCAGCAGAATAATTAAGCTGGTGTCGAGGAATACTCGCCTAGGTCCTAACTGTCTTCTTCCAAACGTCTTACCCCTCTTACTCCAATAAATACTCTCTTACTAAGCAGCCCACCTAAGTAGTAGAATTGATTTATTGATCACGTTTGTTAACGACAGCTTTCCTCTTAAAACTGTGGCACTTGTTGATATTCCTGGGTTCGTTTTAGAGGTTTGGATAACTAACCTCAGGGGTAATGTTTAAATAACTAGTTGGATTAAAGTAACCTTTAAGAACCATTAGATTTAATGCACACAATCAACTAACTTTTTACCACTATGCAGAATAGGTGAATCATAATCATTTCATTAGACTTCTCTTTAAATGCAATATAGTGTTTTATTAAGCAATTATTAGCAGGGGCACAGCATTAATTCATGATTAAACAATTTAATTATTTCTGATTATTTCCAACTAAACTAAGCTGAGCGTACCTAAGAATCTTCTCTAATTAGTAAATTTAGGAGAGAGAGCGGACAGCCAGGCCTTAGCTGCCACGCCCAGTCTTGACCTGCATCTGGTTGAGCCACTCTATCGACCAGTAGACTCGGTACGAAGTCTTCTTTGTGGGCAGAGGGTGTTCTTCCGAGGCAGGGGGAGTGGAGAGGTCCCGATAGCCAATCGTTGGTCTGGCAGTTATCTTTTGTAGCAGCTGGAACACAAGTGCGGGCGTCTCAGCTGTCTTCTCAGTCGGATGGTGGTGGTGGAAAGCCCCCGTCTCATCAGGCTGTGGTGGGTCACTGGGTCCTCCAGCCCCTGGAGTGGAGCAGCCCTCTGCTGCTGCCTCCTGTGCCTCTCTGGATGCCATGGGTGCTTGCCTCTCTTCATCTCTTTGGATAACTGCAGACCTCTCAGGACTCTCCGTCTGGCAGAGTGTGGTCTTCGCTTGTTGAACAAAGTCAGAAAAAGACTTTGCCTCCAACGATGTTCTCAGCGATCTCTGGAGCCTAAGTCCTGCGTTGTCTTCCCGTCTCTAGGGCAATAGATGCGGTGAAGATTCTTCAGAACTCTGGCAATGCTCCCCGGCAGCTCCGGCGAGCAGCATCTCCCCCCTCCGGGGGAGAACTCCGAACTCAGTGTCTCTGACTCTGGGTTTTATACCCTAGTTCGACTTCAGCTTAGCACATACACATTTCTACACACAATTCTAACTAGTAGGTACGCCCAGGTAATTAATTCATAGGTTTAAGACACAACCTTCTTCCTATCACGCATACATCATTCTTTCCATCTTTTCTGTTAACACATCCACTTGTTACACACACTTCAGTTGTCATGACAATGTAGGCCTGAGCCCATCCTGTCACCCTGTGGAAACTCCAAGTTCCTTATTTCTGAGGAGACTTCTGCTTTTCCCATCCTGTGTAAACTCAGAACTGTCACTTAATATCACAGCTTAAAGACACAATCAGTTACACTGAATCACTTTTTAAATCATTCTTCTTAGCATGATCAAATAACTCATTTTAAATCATTCTCTTCTATAGCAATCATCATTTTCAGAATATATATCAGCCTATTAAAATCATTCTTACATCAAGCATAAGCATAATCATGTGGTTAACTTATAATGTTTCTCATTTTAACTTTTCATTGGTTTGCTTAAAGCTTTTATTTAGGTGGTGGTTGCTCCTGGGATCTCAAATAACTAGGCCCCACTTGACAACATTTAACATAATATGTACTGAGACGTACTAGATTAACATAATAGTTACTGGGACGTACTACGTCTTTTTCTGTGTGTACCATCTGATATGTTAGCATGTAGTACTATGTAACATTACGTTATACTTTTAGACCATCATTGTGCAAAAAGTCGAGGAGACTTGCCTATCTCTGTACTGCCTCATCCACATTCCTATCCTGTTATCTTCGATAGTTAACCATCTGGGTCGTCCTTTAGCTGAGCTGATCTTTCAATCACTTTTTTCAGCCACTTTCTTCCAAATGATCAGGGTAAGTTGCTGCTTTATGTGCAGAGTTTAGGATGAAACTTCCATTAATATGTTTGGACATTTACAATTCCCATTCACTAAAATAACCTTTTTGAAGCATTAAACATCTCACACACAATTGGCACAACTTTTATTACCATCAGAAGTTATAAGTGGTTAATTAAAATGTCAGCTTCTTTGCAGTTGCTTGTGTTTTTCCAACAACAGCGGAGGTTTCTGTAGACACACACCTCACGCTGTTCCCTTCATGTTTGACACAGATCAGACTGTTCCGGGACCAGAACCACGTCCCATCACATATTACCAACAGAAGCTTCAGTCAAACTTCCAGGACACGTTTAAGGTTACAACAGAGGGGTGGGATGAAGATAAGCAGCGTCTGGTTGATATCTACACAGAGCTGTACATCACAGCTGGCCGGGACGTGCACGTCAACACACAGCATGAGGTCCTACAGATTGAGGAGGTGTGGAAGCCATCAGACACAGAGACACAGATCCAACCCAGAGACATTTTGAAGTATCCCTCTGGAAAATACAGACCCATCAGAACAGTGCTGACCAATGGGATTGCAGGGATTGGAAAAACATTCCTCGTGCGCAAGTTTGTGTTGGACTGGGCCGAAGAAAGAACCAATCAAGACGTGCATCTTATTTTCCCGTTCACTTTCTGTGCCCTGAATTCACTGCAGGGAAAAGAGTTTGGTTTGGCAGAGCTCATTCATTTCTGTATCCCAGAAACTAAAGACGTCACAGTGGAGGCTCTGAATTACATCTTTACAGCTCTGCAGTCATCAGGAAACAGCAGCTACCACAAGAGCAGATTCAAACTGCTGTTTGTGTTTGATGGACTGGACGAGAGTTGCCTTCGTCTGGACTTTGATGTCAACAACATTCGCTCATTGGACGTAACAAAGTCAACAAAAATAGAAGTCCTGCTGAGGGAACTTATCAGTGGAAATCTGTTGCCCTCAGCTCGCCTCTGGATAACCACACGACCTGCAGCAGCCAATCAGATCCCTGAAAACCTCATCAACACTATAACAGAGGTCAGAGGGTTCATCAACTCACAGAAGGAGGAGTACTTCAGGAAGAGATTCGGAGATGAGACGCAGACCAGCAGCATCATCTCCCACATGAAGAAGTCACGAAGCCTCCACATCATGTGCCACATCCCAGTGTTCTGCTGGATCACTGCTAAAGTTCTGGAGGAGCTGCTGAGAAACAGAGAGGGAGGAGATCTGCCCAGACCCCTGACTGAGATGTACTCAGAGTTTCTAAGATTTCAGATTGATCACACAAAAGAAAAGTACGGTCCAGAAAAGTGCATTCAGTACATAAAGTCATTAGCTAAACTGGCTTTTGAACAGCTGCAGAAGGGAAACCTGATCTTCTATGAGAAAGATCTGAGAGAAAGTGGCATCAACGTGAGTGAAGCCTCAGTGTACTCAGGAGTGTTCACAGAGATCTTCAAAGCAGAGCGTGGACGAAAACAGGAAGACAAGATGTTCAGCTTCGTCCATCTGAGTGTTCAGGAGTTTCTGGCTGCTCTTCATGTCCATCAGACCTTCATCAACTCTGGAATCAACCTGCTGGAAGAACAACAACAAACAACCTCCAACAAACCTGATCCAACAGCTTTCTACCAGAGAGCTGTGGACGAGGCCTTACAGAGTCCAAACGGACACCTGGACTTGTTCCTGCGCTTCCTCCTGGGTCTGTCACTGCCGACCAATCAGAATCTCCTACGAGGCCTGCTGACACAGACAGGAAGTAGTTCACAGACCAATCAGAAAACAGTGGAGTACATCAAGGAGAAGATCAGTGAGGATGTGTCTGCAGAGAGAAGCATCAATCTGTTCCACTGTCTGAATGAACTGAAGGATGTTTCTCTAGTGGAGGAGATCCAACAGTCCCTGAAATCAGGACGTCTGACCACAGATAAACTGTCTCCTGCTCAGTGGTCAGCTCTGGGCTTCATCTTACTGTCATCAGGAGAACATCTGGACGTGTTTGACCTGAAGAAATACTCTGCTTCAGAGGAGGTTCTTCTGAGGCTGCTGCCAGTGGTCAAAGCCTCCAAGAAAGTTATGTAAGTAGTTGGAGACTGAAGATCCTTTTTCATTTTGCTGCTGTTTCATCAGTATAATGTGCTTTTTGTCTCTTCAGACTGAGTGGCTGTAATCTGTCAGAGAGAAGCTGTGGAGCTCTGTCCTCAGTCCTCAGCTCCCAGTCCTCCAGTGTGACAGAGCTGGACCTGACTAACAACAACCTGCAGGATTCAGGAGTGGAGAGTCTTTCTGCTGGACTGGAGAGTCCACACTGTAAACTGGAAGCTC